>NW_027045507.1:0-15523 GCF_025399875.1 Dalotia coriaria
AAAACGTAGCCAGATGATTAGGCATTAAACTATGACAAGTACCATTGCGCTAAGTAAAATCCTATTAAGCCTACAGGCATAAATCTAAAAAATGGTACAACCGTACCCAGTCTACCCTAAATCAAGGTACTGCATGAAAATGTGGATAAAGGTAGAAAAACAAAGTTGCAACTACTCTTTTAATGATATTCGTAAACAATAGAATTCAAGTCAGTTCATGTTTTTTCTGGTGGAATTTACTAGGAGACCCAGCCGCGAGCGATTTGCAATTAGTGAGTACGTTAATTAATTAAACAAGCGCCCGATAGCATTTTATTTCATTTATTTTACTGCCTTTGGATTGTACTCTAAGTTATAGTTAAAATATATAAAATAATAAATATAATTTGGAGTGGAAATTAATGTTAAAATCTACGCGGCCAAAGTCGCCGACAAAAGCTAATTTAATACAATTGATATTAAACAGTACATGTGAAGCTATAATTAGTGAGCCAAATGTAAGGCTGCATCTAATACCATTTACTTTTTTAATTGGCTTCTGACTGTTTTCATCCCATTTTGATGTTAAAATCATTTTTTAAGACATAATCACTAAGTTTAAAAATAAAAGATTCTTTTTCCTCTTCTTTGTATTAATTATACAAATTTTGATAATAAAACTATATAGGTAGGGTAGACTGGGTACGGTTGAAACGGTGGACGGCTTAAACAAAGTGAATATCTCGTGAATGGTGCGTGATAAGGTGAAGGGTATAAGGGGAGTACGAAGCGGGCGACAAGTCGAAACTTGAATTTTAGTATTGCGTCGCTCTTCGGGCGCTGTGTTTGTCTGTAGGAGGCCCCATTGTGTTTTTTGACGGAAAAGTCAGTATTTTTGTATCTACATTTTTGCAATTATTAAGATTTCGTTTATAGTTAGATGATTGAGAGTGCCATTACAGTCGAATTGAAGTTTGTAGAATATTGTAGTATGATAAGTTTTTATTTTAATTTACTATTATTCTTACTGTGAACCGTTTTATACTAAGATGGGGGGGTGGGCACAGTTGAAACATTATTTGTGGGTACGGTTGAAACAGTTTATTAATTAAACTTTATTGATTTTTAGATGCCAATTTTAATTTTATTATTATTAGTACAGTCATTTGGTGCTAAAACACGTGGTTGCTTGGAAAATAGTGCGGGATTGTTGAAAATTGGTATTCATATACCTACCTAGATTTCGAGGTGCTCTTTACGAATTTAAACTTTGCCACCTCGTATCTTGTGCGTTCGCGCCATCATCTTGAAAAAATGGTGTCAAAAAACAGTTTTTTGAGCATATCTCCTTTCCGACTCATTTTATATGGTTCTGATTATTACTGATTATTATTATTACATCTGATTATTATTTAGTTTGAGTTGTACTTAATATAAAACTTTGAAGGCTGATCAAAAATAATGTTAGATTATAAATATAGCCAAAGACTTAAATATTTCTTCATAAAACTATTTCTGATAGTCAAATGTGCCATTACCATTCGAAAAATGTTATTAGAAGATTAATAAAACATGATAATTGGTTATATTTTGTATTATTTGCATGTGTTTCAATTGACCCCAGACACTGTTTCAACCGACCCTGGGATGGGGACGGTTGAAACAAATGACAAAATTTTTTTAATTTGATTTTATACAGAAAATACTATACAGTGATCTTAAATAACATTGCCCTGTAGTAGACAGATATAAGGTCTTTTATGTAGTATATTTCCGACATCGTTCGCATAACAAATCCCGATGCTATACATGATAAATGCTAAAATGTTTCAACCGTACCCAGTCTACCCTAAATATATTTATCGGCTGTATGATAAAACATGTTTTATTGTAAAAATTTGAAAACTTCAAAACTTATTTTATTCTATATTATATAGAATAGAATACAACATTTAAATCCAACAAATATGACAAAAGTTATGAAAATGTAATAACGAATCAGTTACATATTTTCGGCATTGTTCTTTCAATACGTCTGAAAATCAATGTTTCGGACAATTTTACAATATCTGGTTGGGTGCTTGACATTTAATCAACTCAATTTCAACGCATTATTGGGTATTGCACAATACCCAGAATTTGCAAATTGATGCAAACTCGTATTTAGAAACATTAAAACATATATTTAAATGACAAAAACAAAAGTATGTACTAGCAATCTAACATGCAAGTAACAATAGAAATGTGTACCTATTACTCAAATATTTTGTGCCATATGATAAAGAAGTTTCATTCTACTGGCAGTTTGCACTAACATTATTTTGCCAAACACTATTAACCGAGTGGCCCTTCTATAGTACGAGTACAAGGGTTACATAAAAGCAACAAGTGGCATAATTCAAGTTTGAAATGAAAGCGTGACTTCGAACAGGATTGAACTGTGGAAACACTATCAGAAACTGAAATTAATGCGAATTGCTCTTTTGGATATTAATTTATTAGATATTCCATTAATTTAGGCTTCTGAAATTAAAAGCACTATTTGAATGCACTGAGCATTTACTCTTGTAATATTGTAGGTATTGTAAATAATAAAATAAAATACGTATGTACTTAGAAGTTTAGAATTTTTTTGTCTAATAACTTTACTTTATTAAATCTGCAATTCAGTGGCCATAATAGATGAGTGCGTGGTGAGGCTGTTAAATCCAAACGGCAAAGTTAATTAAATCAATGCTGGAATTTAATTGGGTTCACAGCCGCGATGGGAACCTGGTGATTCATTTTGTTCTAATAAAATTCCTTCTGACTGGTACAGATACACCAATTAGCGAATACTAATTCCTGCATAATGCTGACCTTGATGGATATGATGGATATTGATAGTATAGAATTACAGTTACATGTGGTGAGGTATATCTGTTTGTATTTTGTGCTGCACTGCGTTGTTATTAAGTTCATTTAATTTCTACTTGGATTTGACGAACAATGCGTAGAAAGCACAGTTCAAAGTGATTATTGATTATAGCATGCAAGTCGCGTATTTACCACGCGCACCAAGGGATTATTATCTCTTTCGGAAGAAGGATTGCCAAAAATAATTAATATCAATATAGTTATTTGCCATTTTAACATTCAATATATTATATTCATTAAGCAACACATGATAACATTATTGTAATTTAAATGATTACAACATTTACTTTGACTTGACAAAATAAATTTAGGTACATCTGTGGTATAAAAATATAAGTCAATTGGGTCAATATTATGTGGTACATGTGTTCAATTTATGTAATTTTTGTTTGAACATGTTTAATTGACTAATTTTCACTTTATACTTGCCACTGTGTACATATCACGATGTCCGAATTATTTCATGAAATTTTTTTGTCAATTTTCTAATTCAATTTAATCATTTGTATTATAATGTATGACTAAGTCCTTACTAATATTATAAATGCGTATGTCCTGAAGTTTATCGTGCTTTCACGCAAAAACTACTTAACAGATCATCATGAAAATTTGTACCTACACATTAGGGTGTCCGTTATTTCCCAAAATGGATTTTATTTTTCAGACGCCCCCGAAACTTTTAGATTTTGACCTAAAAAAAATATGAGACCCATTTCAGCCCTTAAAATTGATATTAAACCGTGCCTAAATCATAATCCTTTTCTCATTCTCAAACTTTGTTCCGCCTCGCTTTGCTCTTGTGATTGAGAAGCACGAAGTCGAGTCATACTAACACGGCGCTTTTCACGTGCAATTTTTGGTTCTTCTTCAGTCCTTTCATTCGCAATCCTTCGAATCCTAGTTGCTACGAATTGCACAAAGGGGAGACGGAGATAAAAACATTATATTTGTGTGCTCTTTTTTCCCGTAGGCTAAACCATATAAGCGAATCCTGTAACGGTTTCGTAACGTTAACGGTTGTGTTTTATGCGTGCAGGGTCGGCTTTATTATGTGCACGTCGGCAGGGTAGTATTAAGTACGTGCCGTTCACTTAACCGGCCCCTACCACTCGAACCAAAAAGCATTACCTACTATATGTAAATATACTAGCGGCCCTGTCGAACGTTGTCCCGACTCTTTCACGAATATTTTCGAAATTTCTGAAAGACTTTTTTAGCTATATGTGCCACATCCATTATTAAAACTCACAGTTTCCATTTCTAAAAATGAGTTTCTATCTGTCAACTAATAATAATAACAGTCGAAAGGTATCGACACCTGTTAAAATCATTTGGAGATAATTGTGACTGTCAAATAATAACAGACAAATAATTAGCAATAAATTAAAATTGCGACTATAATTTGAGATTTAAACTATCCTATCTTTCAAGTTGGGATCGAACTGCACATGGTGTGCGAATTTTATTAAAATCGGTTAAGTTGTTTAGGAGTCCATTGAGGACAAACATTGTGACACGAGATTTATATATATTACTAGCGACCCGCCCCGGCTTCGCACGGTTGCAATACTGATACTAAATACACTACAGAAAACCAGAACGTTGTGGTATAAAAATATATAGCCCATGTAATTAAAAATCGATCCAGTAGTTTTTGATTTATTCATTACTGTCCGTGGCCTGCACGCGTTAAATTTGGAGTAAAACAATCCCCTCTCTATATACCATGAAGATTTCCTGCTATCTTTGGAATATCTAAATTCATACACTACATTTTTCCTAATTTACTTTTTACATTTTATAGTATGTGCTACAGTAAAAAAATATCTAAATTCTTACCATTTAGAACAAAAGATAATCAACAATCATAAAAACAAAAGACATTCTATTCTATTTTTTTCAGTCTTTTTTTACTGAAATACCTCTAATTTATATTTTAAAACTACTATCATACAATTATTTATCGTAACTTAGTTATAATTACTGGATACGTTGTCGCGCTGAAAAGCTCGTTTTATTACCTAAGTATTACTATTTTCCTCGCTGGAGAGTCTGGATATAATAAACGTGCCCGATCGCTGAAAGTCAAAGTGCTATAGAGAAAACCGCGGCCGGCCGGTTCGCCAAAAACGCTACAACCGTACTTTGGGAAAAAATCCGCGTAGTTTCAAAGATTTACGCATAAAGAGACAGACAGAGAAGGCGACTTTTCCTTCTCCAAACAAAAACATCAACCCCGATTCTCAGACCTACTGAATACGCATATAAAATTTGGTAAAAATCGGTAAAGCCGTTTCGGAGGAGTATGGAAACAAACACTGTGACACGCAAATTTTATATATATAGATAGATAGATAGATAGATAGATAGATAGATATTATATATTAAACTAGCGACCCGTCCCGGCTTCGCACGCTGCTAAATTCAAAGTGTATAGGGAAAACCGCGGCCTCAGACACGCTACTCGTATTTATAGGCACGCTGTTGCCGCACCGGGCGGCCGGCCGGTACCGCCGCAAACGCTACGTCCCACAATTTTTAAATCTATTATATCTTCGAAAATATTCACTTAAATCATACGGTGTAAAGGGCCATATAGTCTATATTAAATGAACAATGTATTCAAGGTATTTAATTGGTTAAGGATTAATGCTGTGCTAAGTAAAGTTAAGTAAACACTTACTGTACGCTATTAAAGATTAATGCAGTACTGGATACAATCGCTTCGAAAATTAGCCATTATTTGTCGTAAATAGTAAATGACAAAAAAGTTATTGTGGCTTATCCATAAGAGATAGACATATACCATCCCGGACTTTTCTGTAGACCTTTTCAATGTATACAAGACTTAGTATATTATTTTGATAAAACTCGTAGGGTTCAGCCTGCGTTTGCAATGTAAGCGGAAAAAATGTAATTATTTACGACATCGCATTAGAAACCTCAAAAATAACAGTACTTCTCCACTATTTAATGCATGTCACTATACATATAAACCTTCCTCTCATCAAAATCCGTTGCGTACTTTCAAATATTTAAGCATACAAAGGGACAGACAGATAAAACGTTTTATTATTCCTAGTTTCTAGATAAATTTTTGTGTAGATAAAAAGTAACTTACTTATTATAAGTGTGTCAGTATGAAAAACTTGATTAACTGAAGTAATCGTGCCAAATACACTAAAATTAATAATTTTATTGTTATGAATAAAATAGTAATTTATAATATAAAAATGAATCGCAAATTGTGTTGTTAACCGCTTAACCGTTAACCGCCAATTTAGCCAATTCTTGTTTTTTTAATGTTCGTTAAAGTCAAAGGGTGGTTTTGACGGCGAGAAAAACTTGAATAATTGCCGGGAAAATGGGGAAAAGCTGAGTTTTCTTTAATCAACACAAACAAATTGCGTTTTCTACCGAGTTGTTCAGGCCACGTCGAAGTGTTATAACTATAAATTCCTGCAAATTTATTTCATGGGCAATTCATCAGAAGAAATTGTTCTGTGTTGCTCACATAACAATTCCGTAAAGAGGTCTATTGTAGAACAATTACAAACTTTATTTCATGAACGCAATCAATTGATTATTTTGTTTAAAACTACACTAGATTTGATGCCATCTGATAATCACAGATTTGAAATCAGAGCTGATAAAACACCTGCGGTTGCCATCGTTGTAGTTGGAGAAAACTTGGAATTCGGTGATATTGTTTTACATCGTCGGAATGATCAATTACGACGTATAAAGGAAACACACCGCACATATGAAGCACTGCAATATCCTATTGGCTATGATTTCTCAATCAAGATGATTGATCCTATTACAGGTAATTGAAATAATAGTTTAGTTAGCTGGGGAGGAAATATCTCAGTCAATATATTATGAATTTTAATTTTATATTTTCTTGTTCTTAAAACAAAAATCTATTTACAGGTTTGGAAACCCAGAAAAAAGTTAGTTCAATGAACTATTATTCATGCCGCCTAATGATTATATCACAAATATGTTGTTGACATGTACGTAAAAATTGAAGCGAAGAGATTAACATTCATCAGATTGAATCAGAACAAACTCCGATTTGAAGAGTATATTCACCTTCGAGATGCGATTAATACTGATGGAAATGCCCAGAATGTTGGTCGGATGACTATTCCTCCAGCAACATACATCGGAAGCCCTCGACATATCTATTCAAAAGTGAATCGCAAAAAGTGTTGGTAACCGCTTCTCTCAGCAACAGTTTCCAGTGCGGCTTGCTTTTGCTATGACCATAAACAAATCCCAGGGGCAATCAATAAGTGTTTGTGGTATAAATCTAGAAAACCCAGTCAATTGTATGTTGCCTGTTCCTGTGTTGGAAAAGCATCAAATTTGTTTGGCTATGCGCGCGCCTAGTGCGCCTAGGCCATAATCCGCCATTGATTAATATTAAATATAATAATTATATTAAATAGCAAGTGGCTAAATATGGGTATTACCTACAGAAGAGAATTGATTGGGAGCGAGCGTAGCGAGCGGTATAAATTCAGCTGTCCTAATATGACGTAAGTAGAATTAGTGTCTGGCTGGGGTTGGAACCATTCCAAGTGTCTAAGCAAAGCAGGGCATTTTATAATAATTTTACGAATAAAAAATGCCAAAATGCATTGCTAAAATAACAAATGGACATCATAATTGGTACATTTATATTGGCTGTTAACAGCCAAAGGAACCGCGATCCAGGTTTCTTAATTGGGAATCGTTCTTTGGTGTGTTGGGTACACACAGTCTGGCCGTCACGGGCTCTTAGACTATAGAGCCCTAGAAGATAGCGATTAAAGGTCTGATTGCTATGTTTGGTTTATGTATTTTTGGTAGTGCGTTTAGTTATGGTGGTTGTGGATTTTAAATATTGTATATATGTTTGTTGTTTTTATGTTGTTTTTGGGTTGTTATTTATAATATCTTTAATTAAGCTAAGTAAAGTTAAGTAAACACTTACTGTACGTTATACCCTCACAATATCGTTGTGACAACAATATATTACTAGCTTAATACTCTCCCTCTTCTACAACCATTGTATTTTTAATATTATCTTTAATTATTTTGATATATTTGTTGGTTGGGTCTTTATTTAGTATGGTGTAATTGTTTTGATTTAAGAATGTTTCTGTTTTTTGTATGTATTCGTCTTGATTTATTATTACTAAGTTTTTGGTTTTGTTAGCTATTGTTATTATTGCATTATTTTTAATTAGTTTTTGTTTTATTCTGTTGATGATTATATTTATGTGCTCTATGTTATTTTTTGTGTTGTTGTAGATTTTGTGTTTGGGTATTATTTTGTTAATTTCTCTTACTGTGGTGTGTCGTGTTTCTTCTTGTTCTTCTGCTGGTAGTTGTAGGATGGTTTTATCTGCATCTTCTATGGTGATTTCGATTTTTGATTGTAGAGTGGTTGGGAAGTTGAATTTTGGTCCTTTGTTTAATAGTTGGTCCCCTATTTCGTTGAATACTAAGACTGTTTGGTTGTTGTATTTCTTATTGATTTTTATTATTTATTGGCTTCAGTCTCATTCCTTCGAGGGGGATGAAACTTTTAAGGTTATATAATGTATGTAAACGTTACTACAACACTTAATACACTAACTATAACCATTGAAAATTGTGTAGGGAGTAAGAGAAGTCTTATTGTGTGAGTGAAACAGGAGACCAGCTTCCATTTCATTCCCTCGAGCGGAGTGAAAAATTCTTGGATTATTAAATTGGCTATAAAAAAGTGGGATTGATAATAAAAAAAAGTTAAAATTTAGGGTTGTATGTATTTTTTAATGCCACATTATAAAAAAAAATAACAAAAAATTTTGTCCAAAATAAAAAAAAATAAGGGTGAAAAACATTTATCACTTGGCGGTATGAAAAATAGAAAGTAGTCGATTCTCTGACCTACTGCATACGCATTTAAAATTTTCCTTCGAGCGGGATGAAAAATGTTTAAATTACTAAATGGCTATAAAAAAATTGGGGTTGGTGATAAAAAAGTTAAAATTTAGGGATGTATTTTTTAATGCCGCATTATAAAAAAGTAAAAATAAAAAAATTCGTCCAAAAATTAAAAAAAAAGTTAATGGTGAACAACCCTCATCACTAAGGGCTATGAAAAATAGAAAGTAGTCGATTCTCAGACCTACTGAATACGCATATAAAAGTTGGTAAAAATCTGTAAAGCCGTTTCGGAGGAGTACGGTACGATAATTAACACTGTGAAACGAAAATTATATATATATATATATACTAGCGACCCACCCCGGCTTCGCTCGGAAGTAAAAAAACCGCATTAAAATCCGTTGCGTAATTTCAAAGATTTAAACATACAAAGGGACAGACAGAGAAAGCGACTTTCCTTCTCCAAACAAAAACATCAACCGGTCAACTTCAACCTACACGTACACACATACACACGTCTATGTTTAGGGAGGGGGGGAAGCTACGAAGTATCGCACAAAAAGGAGACGGGGATAATAGAATACTTTGTATTCTGTCAAATAATAACACACAAATAATTAGCAATAAATTAAAATTGCGACTATAATTTGAGATTTAAACTATCCTATCTTTCAAGTTGGATCGAATCGGTTAAGTGGTTTAGGAGTCCATTGAGGACAAACATTGTGACACGAGATTTATATATATTAAGATAGGATATAGATGAATTAGTAATCACTACATAGTATAAAGTAAAGTCGCTTTTTTTCCGGTCCCTTTGTGAGCTTAAATCTTTGAAACTACGCAACGGATTTTGATGCGGTTTTTTTTAATAGATAGAGTAATTCAAGAAGAAGGTTTGTATGTATAATAACATCCATTAAATAGTGGAGAAGTACTGTTATTTTTGAGGTTTCTAATGTGATATCGTAAATACAAAGTTTTCGATTATTCCCGTCTGCTCTTTGTGCGATGTTTCGTAGCTTCCCCCTCCAAGCATAGACGTGTGTATGTGTGTACGTGTGGGTTGAAGTTGACCGGTAGATGTTTTTGTTTGGAGAAGGAAAGTCGCTTTCCCTGTCTGTCCCTTTGTATGCTTAAATCTTTGAAACTGCACAACGGATTTTTTTAAAATTGCGGACGTAGCGTTTTCGGCGGTGCCGGCCGGCCGCCCGGTGCGGCAAGAGCGTGCCTATAAATAGCGCGTCTGAGGCCGCGGTTTTCCCTGTAGCACTTTGAATTTAGCAGCGAAGATATTCCAAAGACAGCAGGAAATCTTCATGGTATAGGGAAAGGTGGATAGTTTTACTCCAAATTTAACGCGTGCGGGCCACGGGCCCCTATATATTTTAAACCCGTGCGAAGCCGTAGCGGGCCGCTATGTTTTTATATACAACGTTCACAGCTTTTCTGTAGTGTCGCTAGTCTATAATATAAAAATGAATCGCAAATTGTGTTGTTAACCGCTTTACTCAACAACGCCTTAACCATTTTGGCCAAATCTTTGTTTTTTTAATGTTCGTTAAAGTCAAAGGGTGGTTTTTACGGTGAGAAAATTTTGAATAATTGCCGGGAAAATGGGGAAAAGCTGAGTTTTTTTTTCAACACAAAACAAATGGCGTTTTCTACCGAGTTGTTCGGGGCAAATCCGACAAACGTTTCGATAACACGTCGGAGTGTTATACTCGTAACTATAAATTCCTGCAAATTTATTTCATAGGCAATTCATCCGAAGAAATTGATCTGCGTTACTCACATAACAATTCAGTAAAGAGGTCAATTGTAGAACAATTACAAACTTTATTTCATGAACGCAATCAATTGATTATTTTGTTTAAAACTGCACTAGATCTGATGCCATCTGATAATCACAGAATTGTAATCAGAGCTGATAAAACACCTGCGGGGCCACAAGGAAGACGTTTCAATGCACCAACTATTGATGAAGTTGCCATCGTTGTAGTTGGAGAAAACTTGGAATTCGGTGATATTGATTTACATCGTCGGAATGATCAATTACGACGTATAAAGGAAACACACCGCTCATATGAAGCACTGCAATATCCTATTATATTTTGGCATGGTGAAGATGGCTATGATTTCTCAATCAAGATGATAGATCCTATTACAGGTAATTGAAATATTGATTTAGTTAGCTGTGGAGATAATATCTCCGTCACTATATTATGAATTTTAATTTTATATTTTATTGTTCTTAAAACAAAAATCAATTTACAGGTTTGGAAACCAAGAAAAAAGTTAGTTCAATGAACTGTTCAAATGAATTATTCATGCCGCCTAATGATTCGCGAAAATGAAGAAAATCACATATTGAAATGTCGGCGATTATATCACAAATATGTTGTTGACATGTACGTAAAAATTGAAACGAAGAGATTAACATTCATCAGGTTGAATCAGAACAAACTCCGATTTGAAGGGTATATTCAGCTTCGAGATGTGATTAATACTGATGGAAATGTCCAGAATGTTGGTCGGATTACTATTCTTCCAGCAACATACATCGGAAGCCCTCGACATATCTATACAAAAGTGAATCGCAAAAAGTGTTGGTAACCGCTTTTCCCAGCATCAGTTTCCAGTGCGACCTGCTTTTGCTATGACCATAAACAAATCCCAGGGGCAATCATTAAGTGTTTGTGGTATAAAACTAGAAACCCATGTTTTTCACATGGTCAATTGTATGTAGCCTGTTCCTGTGTTGGAATAGCATCAAATTGGATTGTCTATGCGCCAGGTAGGCAAAGCAAGCAAAAAGCAAAAAAAAAAAAAACGTATATCACAAAGCACTACAATGAAATTGAAACTGATATTTGTTATTATATGCGCCGGGTAAAAAATAGGTATTTTATAGTCGGTGCAAAAAATTCGTTTCAATTGAACCAACACCCCAGTGAGTATCTACGTTTCCACGAACTTGTATCACATGCAATAATTAATGACCATAGGTAATTAAACACTTTTGACAAAAAACGAAATGAAACAATCAAATAAAAATAAACCGAAGAAAGCTACGGAATTTGTTTTGTTTATCAGATGACAAAAGAAAACTCAGTAGAAAACCCTTTGAGCAAAACACCACATAAAACAATGAATCATCGGCATTCGTTGCGTTTATCAGTTGGAAGAAGAAAACTCAGCTTTTCCTCATTTTCCCGGTAATTATTCGAATTTTTCTTTTCGTCAAAACCACCCTTTGACTTTAACAAACATTTTAAAATAAGAATTGGCCAAATTGGTCCAGGCGTTGTTGAGAAAAGCGGTTACCAACACTTTTTGCGATTCATTTTTATAGCATAGAAGATTTCTAGATAAATTTTAGTGTTAACAAAAAGTAACTTACTTATTATAAGTGTGTCAGTACGTAATAATAATAATAATAATAATAATAGTAATAATAGTTAATAGGAGAGTTGCTCTGAGATAGCATAATGATTCAGTGGAATCCCGGTAATCGGACAAACACTTTGCTGGGCATTGTAGGATCAACGAATTTGTCGGATTATAGAGTGTTGCCTAAGACGCTTTACAATCCGAAACTTTTACAAAAGAGTAGGTACCTGGTAATCCGGCAAATAACAAACTCAATGATAAGATTTATTGAATTAAAATTTACCGAATTAAACAACACAATAGAAAAATTCCGTTTTACAAATTATAAAATTTACGCCATTAATGCTATAAAACTTATAAAAAATATGCACATTAGGAAATACGTACTTATTACAAGTTATAACGTATAAGTTATAATCCGGCATTACCGGGATTCCACTGTAATTGTAAACATTACAACTACACTTGATACATGTATCATAATAAAGGCCGAAAACTGAGTAGGGAGTGAGAGAAGTCTTGTTGAATACGAAATCTTTATTAACAAAAAAGTTAAAGTTTTAAATTTTAACATTATTTGAATTTGTTATATATGGTTTGCCGTAAGATTATTATCATTGACAGTCGCTTACCGTAACTTGATTTGATCTTAAAGCCAATAAATATTCAATCTAAATTATTGATGTCAACTGACACACTTTTCACTATTCTGTATCCTTATACCTATATTTATAACCGTAATGTGATTTAAATCGGCTGGCGGAGTTCATCTTAGTCGTCTTCCTCTCGACAAATACATCCGATGCACTGTATTTTACAACATACTCATTCTTTCCTAACCTTCAATATTGTTTTTCTTGATTATTGATAAGCACTTTCGTGTTTTAATTTGTACAAGTATTTCTACAGTTGTTTCAAATTTTCGATGTTTTGGCCACCTAGCTTGTAATTTATGTGTTAGTCATCTCTAACAACATTAAACAGCATGACAGAAGGTGCTATGCGCTTTGAAGACATTCAAAACATACTTAAAGTTTGAAGCGTTTATAGTATAGACAAGTATTTTTTAATAATCAATTCAAACAGATCAAATCAATGAGAACAAGATTTTGTTTATTTTGTCAGGACTCTTGAATTGAAACGATTTCTTATTGTTATTTTATTCAGAGTCTCTGAACAAATGTTGTCGTATAATGTAACATTAAAAGTTAGTAACAATTTGCACTGATATTTGCGTATATTTTCTAGACGGCGCGAGCGCTGTTGCTAGGACATAATGGACAGATGCAACGGTGCAGCGATAGAGACTACTCAGTTGAACTACGGTATTCCAACGGAACACACTTCGGTCGAGTAGTAGTCAACAACAGGAACGTGAAAGGTGTCAAAATAAATAAGCATCATATAATTATAATAAAGTGCGTGTTTTGCTACTCTTTTTCGTCTCGCAAACATCAAAGATACAAAAAGTAAGTAGAAACTTAAATTACGTTTTTGATCATGTGTATTATTATCAAGAAAAAAGCAATGACAGCTGTATTAATTTCTGCTAAGTAGAAAAAACTGAAATCTAGTAATACTTATCATCCATTTTTTAAATGTTATTTTTGGAAAGTAATTTAAAATACCTATACGAATAATTGTAATTATCAATAAAGCATAATATTAGAAATATGATTTATAAGTCACATTTAATGTAGAACTTACAAACTGTTATATAATTTCTAAAAAGAACCCATGTTGTTCATCGGGGTAACAATTAACAACAATAACAACAGTTTATATTCGTACGCAACTTCTTTTAGGGTAAAAGTGGATAATGGGGGTCACTTAAGAGAAAACTCAAATATAATTTCAATTATAAACACCTCCAAACCTCCTTAAATTTTAGTTTTATTTAACTAATCAAGGCACAGTGATCGAAGATTGTTTAGCATAAAAAGCTCTGTGCTTTTGTGGAGGAATTATTACATGTTGAAAAACATTGTTCACGAAATATTTTTGCTGCAGACATATTGATTAAAGGAAGTCTTTAGTACATCAAAAACATCAAAATCCATTCCATGTCATCATTTCACTCCTGGCGCGGTGATTGTATTCAAACAATCAACAATATGTTGTTAACTGCTTATAAAACAGTTGCTTTGTAGGCCCTGTTTGTATGTTGAAATAAAAGTTAAGAGGACCCTTGTTGTGAGGCAGCGTCGAACGCAAATCTGCGCCAGAAACGAGCACTTTACACAACGTTAAATTGTTACGTTACATTTTCACCCGGAGGGGTTCAAAATAGTATCAAACTATGTTTCCTGATATCCTTACACACAAGAGGGTGTAAATATACTGTTGAGTGAAATTACATTACTCCTTAACAATATAATGGAGTATATATTTAAAACAATTAAATCTAAAATTTATATTTCGCGCTTTTGCTGTGAAATTAGTTGGTATAGTCATGTGGAAAAGCGATGGGTATGTGACTAAACTCATCCTAAACGGCTGAACCGATTTTGATGTAATTTTTGGTTTGTGTTTAGGTTACTTGGAAATATTACAGTTCCAGTTTTTCTCAAAAGTAAAAAAACGCCTAAAATAAATAATTAACGGATAGGAAGTAATTTTGTGACAATAATTATAAAAATGAATTTGTCAATTTTGAAATGGAAATTGTGAGTTTGTGAGTAATTATGAGTAATTGTGCAGTAATCTCGAAAATATTCAGGACAGCAAAGTTGGAACGAAGTTTGGCAGGGCAGCTAGTATATTATAATATTCCATAGATGTTTAGAACTGTTTCACAATATCAGGTTGTGTGCTTTACGTGCTGATTTAACACATGTAGATTTAACCATGACTATATTCTATTATGTTCTAGTTGTTTTAAAATGGGTTCTATGGTTTGGTTAATGTTAACGGCTTTAATCTACCAATCATGGACAGAGCGGCAACCTGATTTTACGTAAATACACAAACTTTTATTTTTCTCCTAAGACAAATGGCTAAATTTGTAATAATTGAGTGATTGTTTTTAATCCTTTTGTTGTAGGAAAGATTTTCTTACAAAAAACATCAAATCTATCCGTCACCCACTACTTCATTCATTCAGTTCAAGACATCAAAGCGTTGCCATTAATAGCAGGTAAATACAAAGAATATATTTATATGACGTTAGTCGATTCCAGTAAAAGGCAGTTTAAGTTTCATTCAAATATTGCATGATATTCGACACTTATCTTCTAATTTGCGTTGACGTAAACTTAGATCAGCGGAGCTCAAAAATAAAACAAGGGCGTATCTCAATGATACACGCGCC